>NW_022145607.1:42360816-42378416 GCF_000002235.5 Strongylocentrotus purpuratus
CTTCTTTCCTCTCCCCTCCTTCCCACCAAACAGGCAACCATATGTGATTTAACAAGACATGCGATAGCAGAGCCGTGGTTCTGTACAGCGCCAACCAAGACCAAGTTGACTTGTTCAGACTTTGGTTGGACTTGTGGCAACAGGATATACTCAGCGGCTCTTTACCGATCTGCCATGCTGACAAAGGATGAAGAGAGTTTATTTGGAAGGTAAGCGCGGGCGACTCCAAGAGGATAGGGGATATTCCCAGGGCTCAAATTAATTTTTTGTCCACGGGGCTCTTCCCCCCCCCCCAAAAAAAAAAGAGCGCCCGTGAGCCTTCTCACGGGGGCTCTTTTATTACTGACGGGGCTCTTTTTTTATACAAATATCCATTGAATTGGTACCTATGATACTCCTCAATTATTTGCTATTTCATCATTATCATTTCAATCAGCATTTTCCCTCTTACAAATTTACAAGCTACATAGCTGTTACTGGCCTGTGTATATAATATATACGCATACAACACTGATCTTTATGATGTCTTTAACGTGACATATCTTCTTCTCCCCTTGCAAACGAAAAAGAAAACAAGGTCATTAAAAGGGATTAAGCGACAAATAATGATTGTGATTCAAATTGTGCGAATATTTGTTTGAATAAGCACTGCTATTCACCCGAATCTTCTTTGTAAAAACAACTTTTACAAATCTAAGCCATGCTTACTGAGTTGAGACGTTCCATTCAATTTAAAATACCCATTACATAATACACTTCTCCTAATCTCAAAGTGATCTTACAGCACAGTGGCAGAATTGCATGGCTGAGATTTGTAAAAGTCGTTTTTACAAAGAAGATTCTGGTGAAAAGCATTGCTTATTCAAAAAAATTCTTGCATCAATTTGAATCACGATGACTATTTGTCGCATGGTCCTTTTATTAAATAACCTTGTTTTCTGTTTTGTTTGCAGAAGGGAGGGGGGGGGGAGAGAATGGCTTTTACAAATACACCCCCATTTTCAAGGTAGGAGTTTGGCAGGGGTGTATTTGTACAGACCATCTACCTCCCTGTAAAGTTTTGGGGATTTTTTACCTCCGGATGCCCGTGACGATTTTTTGTTCAAATTAATTTGCTTGTCATGGGTAATACCCACACTAATCATACTATCACATATAAAAAAAGGCGGTCATTTAGAGCGATCACTGGGCTAGGACAAAAGCTAAGAGAATTCATATTTGACTGACGGCAGTGGAGGGATATAGAGTTTTTAAAGACCGTCAATACTACTGGGCCAGAAGGGATTAGACCACACAGCGAGGTCACTGACAGGTGACTATCTCATTAACTCAGCTCTCAACTAACATAAGAAAAAGAGGATCATGGGGGACCAACAGGCACCGATTGGGAAGTTCTCTATATAGAGGGAGCAAGTAGCTACAAGTAGGACAGTGGGGCTTTAAATGTCATCGCGCAATCCATTACATTGAATTACTCAATAACTCACCTTTTTGTCTTGGGTAGTTTTAAAGAATTGTTGTGTTGTCATTTAACCAATCGCCTACTGAATTCTCATATTCTCCATAGGTTTAATACATTAACCACCCGGTCCCAGTAAGCAACGGGTTAATATGATTAATTATATACCAGCCACTGTACCCTCGAGGCGAGAATCGGTCAACATGTCTGATTCAGCACTCAGGTAATTTGTATTTATTGGTGCTAATTTAAGTGTATTTCCACGTTATATATTTCTATATTTTCACAGGCAAAAGCAACCGATACCAGTGCGAGGAGTCAACTTTGTAACAGTGACTGAGCAAGAAAAAAGTGAGTGTAAACAATAAGTCAGATCATTGTTTGAAGGGAAGTCCACCTTGAAATTTCGTTTACTGTAAACAAAGAAAGAAAACAAAGAAGCAGATCAATTATAAAGGTTTGAGGAGAATCAGGTACAATTCTAGAAACTAAATCATTAAAGTCATCATAGATAAAACGCTAATTGGCAACTCCATGTCATACTTTTCAAGTGCTCTTCACGATTACCCTATAGGAGAAAAGTTCATAAAATGTCATTCTCTCTAAAGAAAATATTTATACTGCAGTAACACCCTCAGTTTGATTATTACACATGTATTTAACACAACCAGTTCATGAAACAGATTTAATCTTTCACCAACCTTTCATCGTCTATGTGATCATATTTATCCTTAAACACCATATCCGAATTGAAAAGATTAAATGAATGATTATATATCAACGGAGAGCTTATATTATAAGCCATAGATTACAATAATTTCAATTATATGCCATTTTAGTGTCTGTCAGAGGAGTATCAGCTCTCTGAAAACTCAAGATCCAAAGCTTTGAAAATCAGAAGTTGACGACCTAAGAACTTGGTATCGACTTGATGACATCATCTTATGTGAAGTACGCATATTCACAATGACTTTGCATTAATTAAGCACGGCTCATCGCCTCAGCTATATAGGTGAACCGATACGGTCCACATGTAATGTCGTCACTGTAACTTCGGCAGATTTGACCCCAAGACATTGATCTACATTTGCCATACTCAACCCAGGTGATGTTAATGGGTACCTGGCAGGAATTAATTCTTTGAAATGCTAGAGCGCCGTATATGGCAGCACAGCTAAAGCCGAGGTAAAAATTTCCAAATTTGGAAGCGCTTAGTGATTGCAGTAAGCGCTATATAAAAAGTGTATTATTATTATTATTATTATTATATTCAGGCGCGGATCTACGGGGGGGGGGGGGGGGGAGGTTAGGGGGTTTAAACCCCCCCCCCCCCCCCTTAGGCCGCCAAATAAAAAAAAACGCTCGTGGATCGTCATTGGGTCAAACCTCCCCCCCCCCCCCCCCCCCCCCCTTAGCAAAAAGCTAGATCCGCCCCTGATATTGCTGTACACTCGACCATTAAAGGACTGGGTTGCATGTTCAATTCACAGAAAAGGGTTAACGCGTAATGTACAAGGACGTTCATTCGTAACAACATACATAAAATAGCATTCATAAACTTAATCTGAATGAATCTGAATATTAATACAGATAAACATGGGAAAACAGAAACATTTGAATCAATGAATAGTTGGTTCAGAACTTATACAGCCCATACTCACTGCGAAGAAACCCACGCGAAAAGAGGAAAAAACTGCCCTTTTCGCTTCGTTCGTTATCTGGAAAACACGTTGACAGGGCGGTAACAGGAGAACACAACAAATTCATATGATGGTCACCGCGAGTACATTTCACAATAACACAAAGGCTTTCGTCATCCTACCATCAGGTCCCCATTTATCTCCTGGGTATGGAGTGGCAAGTGTAGATTAATGCCTTGCCAAAGGACATTAGTGCCGTGTCGGGGATCGAACCCACGAGTTTTGCATTTCAAGTCAAGTGCTTATTAAACCATTCGACTACGAATTCATTACAATGATATTTAGACCAAAGAAGAAAAAAAAAAAACATGTTTAGCGTCCGTGTTTTTTGGAAAAATAGGAAGGAGGAGGCCCCCTTTTTTTTTCCTTTCAAAATGGCCGCTCAAAATGGCCGCTCGGTACATTTTCCCTGACAGTCGGCCATTCAAGATGGCCGCCGACAAGTTTTTTTTAAAATCAGAAATAGATCCATTTTAGCAGTGTTTTTCATGTTTTTTTTCTTTCAAAAAAATCAAAACAATTAAAAGAAAAAAAAAATAGGAGGCGGCTTCCCCAAAAGGTAGCGGGCGGGGACGCTAAACATGTTTATTTTTTTAATGGCCTTATATATCACATTGGTATTATAAAGTACTGTTCGTTCTTTTCCTTCATTCGTTTGAAATCCATCATGTTTAAATTAGATAGTGACAATTTTTGTTTTGCCTTTCAGATATATCGAATCCAGCTCATTGCTCTAACGAGAGGTTACCTCCGTGCGCCGTAGGTTCCCACAGTCTTTCTTACCCCATGGCAGCGGGCTACTTCTTCAAAGGACACTGGTATTCCAACTACTGCCGTCTTCGTAGCTTTGTAATCCCCAGTTCGTTGAAATGCCTCACCAATAAAACCCTGTATTTCCACGGTGACTCCACCACGAGACAGTATTACGAATACCTCGTGATCAGTCTAAAGAGTTCCCTTAAACCGAATCCGCCTACTTTACAATCTAATTGGAAGGTTGGCCCTTCAATGGCTGAAGACAAAGTAAACAACTTTACGGTTCACTATCGCCATCACGGATACCCGATCCGAAATAACTGGACGGATGCATCCGAAGTGCAGTACATTGAGGAAGCTCTTGATGAGCTACAAGCGACACCGGATACAGTCTACGTGTTTACAATTTGGGCGCATCTAACCACCTTAAACATGAGTTTCTATGAGCATCGAGTGAGGAGGATAAAGGCCGCGGTGGAAAGATTGCATCGCCGTAGTCCCGAGACGCTTGTCGTCATCAAAAGCGCGAATACCCGTTCGCACGGGAGCGCGGGATCGTCTGTAACGGTAAGCGATTGGTACGCGCGAGAACTGGACATGAAGCTTCGGGAAATATTCAAGAGCTACGATAAGAAAATTGGATTCATAGACCAGTGGTCGATGGTTGTAGGATTTTCAAATGTGGATGCCATTCATCCAGGCCAGGGGATTATATCTACTGGAATGCGTACATTACTGTCTTACATGTGCCCTAAAGAATAACATTGTCATTTCGTGTATATTGAGGTATAATAAGAGTGTTGTACCATTTTGTACTTTATTTGACTTGAAATATTTGACTTGAAACAATCATAGCTAATAGAGGATAAAGTTGTGTCAACAGCACACCGCTCTGTTCAAAGGTCAAAATCTTATCGTCTGAATATTAAATTTGATTTGATTTTATTTGATTTATTTATTTCCGTACCATATTTTATGTGGGAGGGAACTACTTGAATCTTCTAAAAAAATTACTTTGAACGCACACGCGTGCGCATTTCACAACTAGCCATCTATAGGTAATAAAATACAACGTTTTTTTGATTTTTAAAAAAAAACCTCTTTCTGTCACTTTTTTACTCCTGAATTTTTATTTTATCTCTTTTTCCTAGTTTCTTTAATCTTACTTTTCTATTCTTGTAAACGTTGGTTAATAATGGGTATGGATGTATTTGTTAATAAAAGAAGTTTTTACAGTGTTTCAAACGCAATATTACAGCTATTGTCTTTCAAATATATTTCATACAACTAAGTGAAAGGGCGGTTCAGAATTTATTTCATTAGAAATGCAACTAGATGTAGATAATTGTATATATCTAAATTCTGATGACTGATGATATTCCGTTTGTCTAACGCGCATCCAAACAGAATCAAAATCAACTTTCCGCTTCACCACAAAAGCAAACTAAAGATTGACTCTATTGGCCCAGCCAAAGGGGAGCCTACTCAGCATAATTATGCCACCATGTCTTGTCGCAATAGGGAAAAATCATTCCCATCAAGGCTCGTTCAGAGGTGCGTCAAAATGGCGGCGTTTTTTAAAATTTATTATGAGGACGTAAACGTACGCTTCACATATCTGTATCATAATACACAGAGCTCATTGAATAGGCACAAATCCTTTGTTGCATACAGTTTCATTTCATTTACACGCAACAACAACAATTTTTTTGCGGTGGTTTACGCGTGGAGACACGTGTAGATAGTTCGATTATAATTATAAGTTTTAAAATTCTATACAAATATATATGTTTTTTTGTTGTTGTTGTTGTTGCGATGGTGGAAAATCAATATCGGTCCTGACTGGCAGAAGGTAAAGGTTTAAGGGAAGGAGGAAAGTCAATACTGTGGATGAAACTGCTGTTATTTATTTCTCTCTTTTTAGAGAAAAAACAAACAAACAAACTTGGAACAACATTAATTCGATGGCCGTCAACGGCGACGAATGATCATGAAATTAAAATGAATGTGAAAATTGCGCGCTATTGAAGACTTTCAACACATCATCTTGCTCCGGTTGTCTCATTTTCGCCAGCACAAACGTAGCTAGACACTTGATAGTAATTCTGTATGTGAGATTGCTTTGCTAAATATAAAATACAAGAATCTTTTCCATATCTTTAACCTATCATTGATATCTGATAATTAAACAGTTAGTAAAATAAACCTACCAAACTACATAATACAATGAAATACTTGACTGAAAGTAGGGGAGTTTGATGTGGTGCACAATTGCACCCCTCTGTTAATAATCGAATAGTCCATGGTGTTCATGCATGTTTTGCTTACCTCGGCAAAATGCTTGCCTATACTAAATGGAAAAATTACGGTGGGGGTGGGGGGGGATGGATGAAATGGACATAATAAACAAATCAGAACTGATCTATGATAATTTATGCTTCTTATCCTTCGTGTGCTTGACTTATAACCTTACAATCGCTTGGTAAATTGAGTCCAAAGTTCGACTTGTTGTACATGTGTTATATAGGCAATGACGAGCTTGCGACCTATTTTGATCAAATTACGGTGGGTGACCTTTCAAAAGTCAATGGGATATAAGAGGGTTCCAATGAAAGAAGTAGTGATAACGTCGTCGGAGTAGATGTGCTTTTCGTTTAAACAAAAAATGAATTTTAAGGATTTTTGTTTTGGGTAAAAGTCCATAGGCTAACGTACAGGTTAGGCTGCTGGGCTCTGCCGATAGGGACGTTCTCAAACGAGACTAAACGGAGCTATATGCAAAGCAAGGACAATTTCAATATTCTATCATAATTATATGCTAAAGAAACCATTTTTCATTGTTTAGAGTGCACTTATGTCAATAAGTGACGGGCGAGGTTTTTTTTAAATTGCATTAATATGAATGTCCAAAAAACATTAGTGATAATGTTTCAGTGAATCAAAAGAATTGTAAAATGCATGTGTCTACGTCGATTACATACAGTACTTATTTTTCACCTTGATAAGATATATACAATTTTGAAGATCAATCTATGAAGGCAATTTCGATAGCCTTTATTTATTTTTCGAAAGACTTCAATACCGATCGTGTTGTGTATTATATACACACAAGTGTGTAGATAGATTAATATTCAGTTAGTATTCTGAACTGCATTCAGTTAGTATTCTTAACTGCAGTTAGGAAGATAATTTCCCGTGAAAATTTCAATTTTATTGCGATATCTTCAAAAATTTGGATCACAATGGTGTCGTATAGTGTCATTTGGGGGTTATCGTTGATTATATTTTTTCGACACACGCGTAAGACTATCGGTTTATCTCTACGGTGGTTACTCATAAACACACTACTTTCTTGAAATGTGCATGAGCCTTTTCAATAATTTGTTGAAGCACATGAAAAAGACGGAAGAGGAAGAGGAGAGTAATAGTAATAATAATATTGATAATAATAGGTCTAAAATAATAATACAAATAGATTTTTTTTTTTAAGGGATAAAAAGGGAAATTAATGGGATAAAACAATATAAAGTAATTGATAATTAGTGAGGAAATGACGTCACAAACTAATAACCAAATCAGTAGTGATTTCCGTTGTTCCATAGTTTTTCACACTTTTTCAAAAATTCACATTACTTCCTTATTAGTCATCCGATTTTACTAAAATTTGTTTTGCCTTGTTTCTCTTTTTTCTGCAAAATATTTTTGGAGTGGACTTAGCCTTTAAGAGGACAGTCATGGTAACTTTTGCATGGAATCTGTAGAATATGATTTGTACTTATAGCGCCTTTTCGTGGCCGTAAAAACGATCCACAGATTTCACCCAGAAAGTAGAATGTTTGCCACTTATTGTGATTTTGAGTGATTTTACATTAATCTTGATACTTTTAGTTCAGTGTTGTATTAGGTGATGTTATTTGTCATAGTGTAGCGTCTTTAAAAAACACAGATATAATGTCAATACATACTTGAAGCCAAGTAATAAATTGATGAAATATATTTAAACAATTTTATTGATTCATAGCAGACTTCTTCTTCAATATAGATATGAGGTTCAATTAAGTTAAGCATCTTGGGTTGAACTGGAGGAAGAACTTCGATAACCATAGTGAAATCCAAATCTAACTATAGTTTGTACTCAGTAAGCAGTCAAGAGGCAATTTTTGTGATATAGAAATGTTATCATTACTTGTACTGGGTCAGAAATAAATATGTAAGTACATTGTACATGTACCTTACAATGTACATTAGACTGCAGTTGTTCGTACTTCTTCCATTAAATGTTGCTCAATCATTATAAGTAAAGCGGGGTGTCGAAAAGAAGCGAGAATGAGAGAAAGAGAGGGACTATGAGGGGGGAGGGTAAATGAGAGAGAGAGAGGGGGGGGGGGGACAGAGAGAAACACTGGGCAAAATGAGCGAGACAGACAGTGAGGAAAATGAGAGATAGACAGACAATTGGGAAATGAGAGACAGACATTTGGAAAAATGAATGAGAGAAACAGAGGGGAAAATGAGAGAGAGAGAGAGAGAGAGAGAGACGGACAGTGGGGAAAAGGAATGGGAGAGAGAGAGAGACAGACAGACAGACAGAGGGAAATTAATGAGAGAGAGAGAGGGGGGAAATGAGAGGGAGACAAAGACAGTGGGAAAACGAATGATTGAGAAAGTGGGAAATCAGAGAAAGAGAGATAAAGAGATAGATAGAGAGAGAAATTGTAAATAATACGAAAGAACGAAAGATAGAAAAGGTTTTAGATGTTGCGATGAAAAGATAGGATTTGTATGGCTTCCATGGGTTTTTAAAAAAGGTTTTTTAAATATTTTTTCCCCTGGTGGGTTAAAGAGTTATGCATTTAAATAAATTATAACAATCTTAGACAGTACACTGTATATGTATATCTTATGGTATCTTATTCTTCACCGATTATAATACAATATTCTATTTCATTCGAATAAATAACAATATTGATACATGTATGTAAGAATATGTCTTTTTTAATAGAAATGCAACTCACAATGTATAAAATATAAGCATGTTAACTAAAGGTAAGATATGCTACAGTGTAGAGATGAAAAGATCATAATATTTGGGATGGCATGTTATAATGCAGGCCTATACAAAAACAAGGGAAACGCTCTCTGTGGTCTCGCCTGCATCACGCAATTTGATATGATGAAAAATTGAGGTTGGGACATTATTTATAGGCCGGTTGGTTCAAGCAGGCCTACTATTATTTGTACCAAGATTGATAACTTTAATAATATATGAAAAAATAACAAAAATTAATCTAGTTATTCTCATATTGAGTTGTGAAAACATAATCCAAGTCTATTGACCTGAAATGACCTCTGGCCTTGACTATGTGACCAGGAATTTGTGTCACGTGATGTGTGATACTTGATAACCCTTGAGTACAATTTTTATGGAATTTGAACAAATACTTTTGAAATTATGCTAAAAATTTAAAAGATTTAAGTTGATGCCACAACCAAGTCTCAGCTTGCAGACCAAAAATTACATCCGCCCTTGACTTTGTCAACTAAAAGACTAAGCACATGATTGGTGATACTTGATAACCCTTATGTTTAAATTTCATGGGATAGGAATGTTTACATTCAAAATTATGACAAAAATTCAAATCTTAATCTTCGGTTAAGTTTTGATGTTGATTATTGTTGATGCCACATTGTCGGCAGGACTTTGTTGCCCCTAAGGAGATCTAAAAAAAAATAATTATCGGTAAGACTTTGTTGCCCTGACGGGGATCTAAACACGATAATTATCGGCAAGACTTTATTGCCCCGACGGAGATCTAAAAACAATAATTATCGGCAAGACTTGGTTGCCCGTACGGAGATCTAAAAACAATAATAATCGGCAAGACTTGGTTGCCCGTACGGAGATCTAAAAACAATAATAATCGGCAAGACTTAGTTGCCCCTACGGAGATCTAAAAACAATGTGTCTTCATCTTCAAAAATATGTGTATTTTCAAAACGGTTAAACGAAACCGCCCGTATACATTTAACGGTTAAACGTTTAGCCCAAAAACCGTAATGACTCAGGTTTATGCCACAAAATAGTCTAAATTTGTTGACCTGAAATTAACTTTGACCTTTACTTTAGTAAACTGAAATTCTACTCATGAGATTGCATTGTGAAAGAAACGTTGTGGAATCGATCAGAAAAGGTTGATCATCTAGCATATAAGTATTGAATGCAAAGTTCTGGAAGCATCTAAATGATAAAAAATTTGGCCCAGTCTTGGTAAAGCTACAAGCACTCTACACGAAAAGATGTATATGGGACCACGAGACACGTGCGCGATATCTATCAGGTCCAAATAGATATACTAATTTACCAAATATATCAATTCTTGCGTGTAGAATTATCATTGGCTACCACAATTACACAGACTACGCAAATGCTCTCGAGGTTCTCAACATCATATCACTTGAGCAACGTCGAAAACAATTACTTGAGAAGTTTGCTAAGTCCATCACCAGCTCTAGGCACAGTTCAATGCTCCGAAGCACCCTACCTAATTATCGTCCCTTAAGATAGAAGGATGGGTTTCTACAGGCGCGGATCCAGGATTTCTTAGGGGAGGGGGCCCAACTTTTTTTTTTTTTTTGCTCCCGAAAATTTGAAAATCGCGCCGGCCGAAAAGTCGCTCAGTGGGGGGGGGGGGGGGGGGGGGGGGGGGGGGGGGGGGGGGGGTACAGAGCACATTTTTTTTTTTTTTTTTTTTTTTTTTTTTTTGTTTTTTGCTCCCGAAAATTTGAAAAACGCGCCGGCCAAAAAATCGCTCAGGGGGGGGGGGGGGGTGGGGGGGGGGGGGGGGGGGGGGGGGGGGGGGGGGGGGGGGGGCCCAACCCCCAAAAATCGTAAAAATCACGTGATTTTACATGATTTTTTTCTCAAGGGGGGGGGCCCGGGCCCCCCGGGCCCCCCCCCCCCCCCCCCCCCTGGATCCGCCACTGGGTTTCTAGAACCGATGTGTCGGACCCAACGCTATGAAAAGTCTCCTCTACCCCACTCATTAAGACTCTCAATAACCTAATGTAAATTCCACAAATTGAATTGTATTTTATGTACTCTTTAGGTCTGAAACAACGTGCCATACCTCATTAAAGCTGTATTTTCTGATACATGATTCATAATATTGAAGAAATGCGGGTTTTCCCATTAATAGAGGTGTCAACTTTTCCTGAACAATTAGCTTTACATTTTGTGACTCCTTAGACCGGATACAAGGTGCAATTCTTTTTAATAGCTATATTTTCTGATTCATGGTATTGGAAAAATGTGAGTTTTTCCATTAAATAGAGGTGTCAACTTCTTAAAAATTGACTTCACATGTTGTGAATCTTTAGACCTGATACATGTACAAGGTGCCTTATAGCTGTATTTTTTCTGATCCAGAATATTAAGAAATGCGGGTTTTTTCCATTAATTAATAGAGGTGTCAACTCTTTAACAATTAGCTTTACATGTTGTGCACAACATTGTCGGGAACGGTATTCATTATATTTTGCTATTTACTGCCAAATTGCCTGTACATTCTAGCTACTCTGAATTTCTTGAAAATGCTTGAAAAGTGGCCTTCGAAGCGGACGCGACGATGCGTTGCAGGCCAATCCATTGTAACAGTTGTCTTAGGACTCTGAACGTTTCGGAGCGCCTTCTCCTGTTATGTGTAAATGTGTATAAGAAATGTATTTATGTTTTAATGCTACGCTTTTCTACCTTGTTCTTCTTATTTGCCTTTTAAAGATCTCCCCCCCCACCCCCCTCCTCTCTCTCTCTCTCTCTCTCCATGTCTCTCTTTCTCTCTCCTCCCACTCTCTCTCTCTCTCTTCTATCCTCCGTCTCTCCCCT
Source organism: Strongylocentrotus purpuratus (assembly GCF_000002235.5). Taxonomy (NCBI): domain Eukaryota; kingdom Metazoa; phylum Echinodermata; class Echinoidea; order Camarodonta; family Strongylocentrotidae; genus Strongylocentrotus; species Strongylocentrotus purpuratus. The sequence goes on from NW_022145607.1 coordinate 42,372,614, forward strand.
CTATTTTCTCTCTTCTTATCTCTCCCTCTCCCTCTCTCTCGCTCTCTCTTTCCCTCTCCTCACCCCCTCTCTCTCTCTATACCTCACTCTCTCCCTGTCCCCCTCTTCTCTCTCTTTCTACCTTCCTCTCTCTTCCTCACTTCCTCTCTCTACCTTCTTTTCTCCCTCACTTCCCCTCCGTATCTCCCCTACCCTCTCCCCTCTCTCTTTGTCTATCTACCCTCCCCTTTTCTGTCCCTCTCTTTCTCTCTCACCACTTCTTCTTCTTCTCTCTCTCTGTCTCTCTCTTTCGTCATTTCTCTTCTTTTCGATTTCCTCGTCATATCTCGCCTTGGTCTAGCTTCATGTAGCCAGCCGTTGTATATTGTATTGTAACCATATTTTCATATGTGGTTCAATTTTGTTTACACGATTCAATTTCATATTAAATCAACCATTATGAGTTCCTGAACTTTACGTGTTGATGTTTTTAAACCGAATAAATAAATAAATAAATAAATAAAATAAATAAATCATCACGTATTAGTCAAAACATATTCTTTCACATGATTGGTAATAAGAGCTTCCATTTAATATTTTGAGAGGGGGGCGTTTCCAAAACTGGTCTTTACCTTTACCTTTAGGTTACGTTTTTTGATAATGACGCTGTCGGTGCCGCCATCACCGGAAAAGAGGCGCCTATGTCTCACTTTTGCTATGCAGGCGAGACAAAAAGGACTTTTTATGTCTGTTATAGGTACATGGTATTGAGTATTTAAGCAATAAACCATTTTTACCCAGTTATATTGATGACTTCTTTTTTAACATACATCTACATAACAACAGAGTGTTGTAAAAAACATGTCAAACAAAATATAAACATGTCAATTGAAGCCAAGATACAGTGTACAGGTAGGATCAGAATATATAAGATGACATGTTATGTCAAAATAAAGAACTCTGAATTCATTTGTTATAGAAACACTGTTTTGGTTGTTTGAGCAATACACATGTTTCACTCTGTAATATTCATGTATTGTATTGTATTGTATTTATTAAACTTCATTGATTAAATCAATATTCTGTTTATAAACATATAATCACTTTACAATGTAATGTAACAATCAATATTCTGTTGGGAACATACTATTCTCTTACAATACATTTACAATAAATTACCTACATTAAAACAAAAGAAAGTTGCAAAATTGATGTCAAACAAAATATAAATGTGTCAATTGAAGCAAAGGTACAGTGTACAGATAGGATCAGAATATACAGATGGCACAGGGGCGGCCGGGCGACTTCCAAAGTGGGGGGCACCAAGAAAAAAGGGCACCTACAAAGGGAAATCTCAAAGCTAAAATACACTATTTGTTAGGCATTGGTAATACCCTCACATTGTGATTACATTATCAGAGAAGATTTCAATATTTGTTTAACTTTATACACCAAACAAGAAAAAAAAAATTGCGAGAGAGCGAGGACGTTTTTAAGATTTGTGAGGTCGCAGTGCGAAAACTTACATCTGATAAAGAGGAAAAAACCCAATTCTAATGGGGTTTATAAGCACATTCTCATAACGGGAGACTGAAAAGACCTTTGACAAGTAACTTATGTATATCATCTATTGATGCGTGCGAGCGTAGCGAGCGAGCTTTGGAGGAAATTGCTCTTAGTCACTTGAAATTAGGGGCGCGTTTAATGATGAGAGGAAAAAAGGACACTTATCAGAAAAGAAAAGGAGCATGTGTCAAAGTACAAAGAGTAATTATCAGAGGCGAAAATGGGGCACTTCTTACATCCTCAAAAAGAGGCACTCACTAGGGATGAAAAAGGTCAGTTATGATAATATAGGATTTCCCGGCCAAATTCGCGTGTTTGTCATTCGAATTCATTTACTTTGCATTTAAGTTAGTGCAGATCGGCTTTGCCATGCCAATTATCATTCAATTTTCCAGTTTTTGTATTTAATTTAGGATTTTGGTCGAAGGGTTCATAGATCTGTCATTCAATTTAGAAACTGCTCAACTAGCATTCGAATTAATATTCACTTGTCGAAGCGTAATTTTTCGCCCATTTTTACTACAGACTCGGAATTTACAAAAGTAATTCACATCGTCTCTTATACCCAGCACACCCCTCTGTTTTTCTTTAAGAGTTTCATAGTTTACTTGCCCGCCAGCAGATCGATGGCTAAAGACATGGCTAAATAATGAATCATGTTCAAATTGTTGACTCTAGTCCCTACCCCAGTCACAATATTGTACCCTTCTTCCATAATGAAATTATGATGAAATTATGATAAATTTATGATGAAACATAAGACAAACAACTTCCTTACATGAACATTCACAAATATACTGAGACCATCAGGTCCGTAGATGCAAGTCGTTTTTTTCTTCTTAACAATCAAACATAAATGCTGATGCATATCAGATAAATCTAATAAGTATAAGTGTATGAATGCAAGAAAATGAAATATGATGAAATACACATGAAAAAACAATCTTGAAAGAAAAAGAATGAGCTATAAAAAGTGTGTAATAAACGAGAAATGTATATTGGCCATCAATTAAGTGCACAAAGTGCTAATTTGAATGCTACAAATGAATTAGAATGCTTTGAAGTACACTTCGCGTTGTCAGAAAATCGTGTTGCGCCAAATCGAATGACCAAATAGCGAAAGAAGCACATTGTTCATTAATTTGAATGAAACATACGTAGATTCTAACGAAAATTCCATAGATTTGAAAACTAGAAAAGGGAATATAAACCCGAGATATAACTGACTGCATTAAAACCGTCGAATTTGAACGCAAAGACAAATTAATTTGAATGACAAACTCGCAAATTTGGCCGGGAAATCCTATACTATCCTCATTAGAAAACAACGAGAATTTCAATTTAGATTATTGCATGGAGCCATATTTACTAATGAGCATCTTCATATAGTTTTTGTTGGTGATAAGTTATGTTCGTTTTGTAAACAATAAATAGAAACATACAAACGTTCATTTTTGCATTGCGGGAGCGTTCAAAGGATGTGGCAAGCTTTAGTACAACTGAGTTCGATGAAATTAAAGATTTAGAATGGCGAGATATATTTGTTGGGTTGGCAGGTAGTTCATATAGAATGAAAATCTTTAATACTATAATTTTCATGATGAAGTACATGTTTGTTATATTTTTTGTCAAGATCGTGGGTGGGGGGGGGGGATCAATTCATAAAGACGGTCCACACGCCACAGATTTAAATCAATGTATACAAGTGCTGTTAATTTCGAAAACATTATTATTTGTTGGTTTCTGTGTTTGTTCGTTTTTCAAATAAATTTACAATCACAATGTTTGCCCGAAATCACAATTGTCACTGGTGTAGTTTATTGCCATTTGGTCTACAAGCAGTTCGTGTACTAGCTACCTGATTGATCTATTCCCATATGGTCTACACGTACCCAACCCGTCTACTGTCCACACGGTCTAATAATCGTTTTGTCTAATTATCATCTGGTTTGCCATTGAGGTTAATAGCCATTTGGTCTAATTTCCATTTGGTCTAATCTCTAATAAGTCTACTACCTATTTGGGCTATTGCTCATTTAGTCTAATTTCTAATAAAGTGTGGAACGAATAGAAACGACGCTAGATTTTAATTTCTTACAAAGAGGATTTAGAACCTAGGACTTTTAAATGTTATACACGATAGCTGAAGGATATATGCAAACACTCGCCAAATTTCATGGAGTTTGCACAATTAGTCTGCAAAAGGGACTTTCTGCCTTTAAGTTGGAGCTAGAAAACCTGAACAGAAACCCTAAACTAATGAAGCAAGGCTGATTTGCGACTATCCCAAACAGGAAATGTCAGGTAGAAGCCTGAAAGCTGTTTTTCTACAATACCCGCGAACCTACGAGATCAAGCATGGATCAAGTTCATCATACAGGTATATCAGTTTGAATAACCACTTCAAAGATATCACTTGCACAAATAACTCCCAAATATAACTCAGATAGTTTACACGATGGAGACGTCCCACTTTCATGTGCGTCTTAGAATAATCGCTGCCAAAGTGAAGGAGGTGCTTCACGAATACCCTGTTTGCCCTCTAGAAAAGAATACCTCCACCTGTGTATCATTGAATTTACAACCAATGCATGAATGAATAATGATTATATAATTTCAAAACACATATCTAGCAGTTGCCTTCATGTGTTTTACAGCTTCGTACAAATTACCTTTATCTGCCCATGCGCAGATAGTATTTCTGAATTGGCTTATAAGTCCCATGTCATAAAAAGTATGTACCCCTGACAGTTTTGGTGCCTATGCTTCAGATATATTCCTCAAACGTAGCAGTACGCATCTGTCACAAGGTGACAATATTAATAGATAACTCAACCACACATTCCTGTACTTCACAACACATTAGAAACAAAATCAATACAAAACAAAACAATAAAATACCTGTGACAAACACGGTCGTAGGTTTTAATCAAAAATCAGATCTTCACAAGCGAGTATTCTGCTTATGCCCATAATTAAAATACATATGTACATGAATATGTATGAAGTCCGTAACAGCATCCTAGGAAGGGGTGTAAAGTACAGATATCAAATCTGTCACATTTCGGATGTGTTTTAAAACCTACTGAGTGATTCCGTACAATGTGCCACATAAACACACACACAACATATCTGTTTTCCATTTATCTGATCCAAAATTGTCAAAATGGGATAAATATAATCGTGACCATTCAATAAATACATGCTTGTGATGCCAGAAGGAACTGTTATATCAATGGTCGCATCAAGATATTTTCATTTTGGGATGACATTAAACAAAATATAAATCATGTCGTACAACTAGACACATTGCAAAGAATCACCCTAATATAATCCCTCATTAACACTTGCAAGTACTTCAAGGGGAGTGTTTCACAAGACTAAGATTGACTTTAAGTTGGGACTTAACTATGCAAGGCCGTTCATGCTACTGGCTGCTCTCACCAATGTTCTCTCAATTATGATCTTGAGATAATATTTTTTTCCTTCAATGATGAACTATCGAAAAAGGTAATTCTGTAGATTTGTGACCACGATTTGTACGTCCCTTGAAACCAAAGTCAGGAATGGTTAGAGGAACTAGTGGCATGAACACCTGCCATAGTTAAGTCCAACTTAAAGTCATCTTAGTCTCTTTGAAAAACCCGTAAGAACATCCATGTGCTATCCGGATAAATGGTGCAGAACAAACATTATGATAGATCTAAATAGACATGTGCTATCAAAAATTAACATCCTTATCTACAAGCCAAATTGCTTGTATTAAATTTTGATGAATAACTGTGTCTGTGGAAGGAATTTTCAACAGCTGACTTGGTGCAACATTTTTTATATGAAATAGTATTTAATCAATACATTTATACACACACAAATATTAACAATTACATTTGTATGGAACATAATAAAGGGTGATTTCTAATCTATAGTGATGTGCTGCTACAAAGTACAACAAACGTACTGTTTTGATGAATAATATCTAAATGAATGAATGTGAACAGCTGCATGACTCATACAAACTTCAAAGCGTACCAATCAACAACAAAAATATAGTTTATTATGTTTGTGAAAGGCTTCATTGTGCAATACTTTATGCAAATATGAGCTTTAATTAGACTATACCTGACTTAAAGATACTATGTCCCTTTTGCAGCCAACATCAAATACTGTAGAACTTTGCAGGAATTATGAATATGTCATGTATATCCTAAATGTTCTAAATTAGTATTGTCTTTCACATGCCGTTGGAATTTAATCTTTT